>NC_136873.1:21024517-21069517 GCF_951799975.1 Gobius niger | reverse complement strand
TTTCTAATTTTTACCGATTTCTTTCTCCACCACGGTTAAACGGCTATTGCTCCGCCCGGGAGAGGGCCAGAGCCCCGGCAAAGGCCTCCGCGTGCTCCGGGGAGTCTCCCGGACCCGTCCGTGTGCTGGGTGCAAAAGAATAAGCCGGCGCTCCGTGTGCGCACCGGGGGCAAAGGCGAGACCGATTCGCTCCGTACTTTCAAACCGGGAGCAGGAGCCTTTAACGGCATCTGATCGGCTCGTCTTTGGCACCGGCGTGTCCGGGGGGCTCCCCCCTACGACATAGGACATGGTTCCGGACTGAATTTGGTCTTTTTCTAATTTTTATGAATTTATTTCTATGTTTTTTCGGCCGGGCTCTGGTGACCTGTCCGTGGTCCTGAACCTGGACTTTGGGAATAACTTCCAGGAGAAGAGGCGCACAGACCGGACAAGCACATCCCCGTGACCGGGGCTCAAGCCGGTCCGGACCAGGTGGTTTTTCTGGCCCCAGCTCCGAAGCCTAAACCTAACCCTAAGCTTCCAGGAGAAGAGGCGCACAGACCGGACAAGCACATCCCCGTGACCAGGGGCTCAAGTCGAATCGGACCATGTTGTTTTTTATTTTTATTTTTTTATTTTATTTTTTGGTGGTAGCTCCTAAGCCCAACCCTAACCCTAAACTCATCCCTAACCCTAGCCCTAGACCCGGGCAGCACTCTCTATTTAACCACCCCAAGGAAGTCCGTGACCCTGGCACTCAAACCAACAATTTGAAATTGTTCTAAGTGCTGAGACACTTAGAATTTTTTTTAGAAACAAAAATCTTTGAAAAAAAAAGTTTTTTTTTCTACGTTTTTTTTCTAAGCAAATTGATGGCAATGGGTTGACAGTCAAATTTAAGAACTTTTTCTCATATTTGGTAGACAGACTGCTATCAGGGCGCTCTACCATGAACCAGTCATTATTTTCTCCAAAACCCCCAGGAACGTTAATTGGCTTTAAAAACACTAGCCGTTCACACCGGTGTCAGCTTTGAGACCGATGAGATAGTGTTCATCAATAGTTTGACATGGGATTGATTTTTTATTTTTTTTGTTTGTTTTGAAAGCTTTCCTCACAACATGTTATTAAGGGTCATGAGACGAGCGCGTGGGTATAGGTTCGGTGTCTGTCGGGCGTATCGTTTTCGAACGGCGGCGCTTTAGACATTCGCCATTTTCTTCATTTAGGAGTCATTTAAAGGGTCAAAGAAGGTGTTAATAGCACGAAATTCAGCCCCTCTCCTCTAAATAGGTAATAGATCGGATTCTAAAGGGCCAACTCTGCCGGACGCTCGGTTGGCTACTTGGCTTTCTGGTGGTCAGAACGAGACGGGACAAAAATATTCAAATAGACCCAAGTATGATGTGTAACATACTTGAAAAGTGTGTCAAAATATGAATGTCATCAATATTTCAAAGCAGAAAAGCAAAGACACCTGATCCCACTTGGGCCACTTTTCACCTGTCCCAGAACGTACGGCAGGCCTCAAAATGCAAGTTTTTAATAGACTTTTTATAGAAGCAAATGGCGCACGAACTTGCAACTTTGGCTCATCATTCAGCCCCGCACCTGCCTTTATTTGGAATCAGGAGCAAAAAAGCAGTGTCAAATTGAAGCCTGACCACTGTGTGACCCCCGTTTGACCCCTTGGCAGCGGAGTTGCACCGTTCTACTCGGTGGCCTGACTGGGCACCCGCTGGAGGTGAACATACTGAATTTTCAGCCGTGTAGCTTTAGCCAAATTTAAACTATGAACGCTAATTGATAGATCAAAGGGCTTCCAACTGCCGCAGACTGCCAGGCCTCAGACGAAGGAAAAAGGAATATAGGAGAAGGGACTTGACTTTTCATTATTTAGGAGTGTGTTAAAGGGTCAAATAAAGTGTGAATAGCACGAAATTAAGCACATCTCCCTCTACATAGCTAATAGATCAGATTCTAAAGCGCCGACTCTGCCCGACGCTCGGTAGGCTACTTGGCTTTTTGGTGGTCAGAACGAGACGGGACGAAAATATTCAAATAGACCCAAGGATGATGTGTAACATACTTGAAAAGTGTGTCAAAATATGAATTTCATCAGTCCTTCAAAGCAGAAAAGCAAAGACACCTGATCCCACTTGGGGCACTTTTCACCTGTCCCAGAACGTATGGCAGGCCTCAAAATGCAAGTTCTGAAGGTGCGTACAGACCAAACGTGCGTCAACGCCCCATCCGCCTCTCGTTGGACGCCAAACAACGCCGCTTCACATACTTCACACTCGCGACAAACGCCTGTTTGCTGGCGCGTGGAGTTGTGTAAGCGTCATAAATAGGAGGCGTGTCTAGCTACCGGTTGTAGACACAGGTAAACATGGCGGATCTTGACGACGTTGAGAGAATCGCTGCGTTGTACATACTGTGGAGAGGAGATCAGCGGCGACATCGCGGCCGTAAACGTATATGGGTCCACCCGATCCTCCAGGGGCGCTCCCAGTTTGGAGAATACCACCATTTGGTCCAGGAGCTGCGGCTGGATGACGGCGCCTTTCAGCGGCACTTCCGTCTGTCCCGGGCCCAGTTCGATGACCTGCTGTCACGCATTGGGGCACAAATCACTCTCCTGGACACCAACTACAGGCGCTCCATCCCTGCTGGAGAGCGCCTGTGCATCTGTCTTCGGTCAGTGAGTATTTCATCAGTGCGGGTCTCTACAAACTCACTAGTCCTGTCAAATGAATTACTGCCATAGCAGAACTTCAAATCAAGTGTGTCAACAATATATTGCAATTGTTTTAACTTCACGTGTGCCAAGGAGGGATAGAGAATATTTGCCTTTCTGTTTTCAGACTTACGTCCTGTTATGTCCTTTCCGCTGTTTATTTATGGCTGCGTTACCCATCTGTCTTATTTATATGGCGAGCGTGCAATAAAGTAATAAACAACGTCTATATGAAAATATCAGCTTCGTCTCTAACGTTGGGTTAGCGCCCCCTTGTGTCAGGCCACAGGTACTGTGGATGAAACATCATCTGACAAATGACAGTTAATTTTCATCTCCAATTTATGTACATAAAAAGCATCATAAATCAGGCAAATGTGATGCTTCATTCACATACAAAGCCTACAGTGCTTAAACCTTGACTTTGTGATGTTTTTCTGTAAAGCACTTTGTAATTGCTGTTTAGAAAAGTGCCATACAAATAATGTTTATGAGTATTATAATTATTAGTATTAGTATTAACTAAATGCAAACAAGTACAAAAACAAAGAATACAAGGGAAAGAGGCCAGAAGCTACATTATTGTAATGTATTTATTTAACATATCATAATTGGTAATAAAGTATGGTAAATGGCAAATGGTCTCAACTTATACAGCGCTTTTCTACCTCTCTCTTCTCTCTCATTCATACACCAGTGTGCGCAGACACCAGTGGCCGTATATAATTCCAATAATTCCTCTATCATCACTAAACCTCAATTCTAATGACATGTCATTCTGCTTTATTCCTGATTGTAGGTATCTTGCCACTGGGGACTCCTACCGGACAATTGCTGCCAGTTACCGGGTGGGCGTTTCCACTGTCGCCAGTATTGTCCCTCAGGTGGCGGCTGCCATCTGGGACTGCCTTGTGGGGGAGTTCATGGCTGTGCCTTCGACTGAAGACTGGCGGTCTATTGCAGAGGAGTTTGAGCAGCGGTGGAACTTCCCTCTGTGCTGTGGAGCAGTGGACGGCAAGCACGTCCAGATCAAGGCACCCCCCAACTCAGGATCCCAGTTCTTCAACTACCAGAAGGACTTTTCAATTGTCCTTCTGGCTGTTGTGGACGCTCGGTACCGGTTCCGGGTGATTGATGTTGGGGGGTATGGTAGGACCAGCGATGGGGGTATTCTGGCCAACTCCGCCTTTGGTCAGGCTCTGCGGGATGGAAGACTTCATCTGCCTCCTGACCAACACCTGCCTGGGGCTGACCACCGAGGGCCCCAGCCCCATGTCTTTGTGGCTGATGAGGCGTTCCCGCTGCAGAGGAACATGATGCGGCCCTTCCCTGGACGTGAGGTCCTTCCAATTGAGGAGCGTGTCTTCAATTACCGCCTATCCCGGGCTCGGCTGGTAGTTGAAGACGCATTTGGCATCCTGACCTCACAGTGGAGGTTCTATCGTGGCCTCATTGAGGTCCGCATTGAGGTAGTGGAGCAGTGTGTGAAGGCGACGTGTCTCCTCCAGAACTACCTGAGGGCTGCTGCAGGAGACGGGCCACCTGCTGTCTGGAACCCGCCTGCAGACGAGCCGCCACTGCCAGGTCTTGGTGGTGTCAACCCCTCTGTAGAAGCAAGGCGTGTGAGAGACGTCTTCAAAGACCACTTCATGGCAGAGGGAGCAGTGCCATGGCAACCCAACACCTAAACCGGACCCCACAACGGCTCTTTTAAGAGCCACCCACTAATCACAAAAGAGCCTGACTTCTTTCATTTCGACATTAACTGTTTACTCGTTTTAACATAATGAACAGTAAAGTGTATTGTTGTATTGGCCTTCCTCTGTTTGCAGAATATGACTACATCTTGAAGAAACTCACATTCAGGGTAGTGAAGGTCCTGTGCTGCTGCTGTGCGACCTGCATATGGGACACGGCTCTCCCTCCTGAACATCAGACACAGATGCTCCATCTACACCACAGTTCAAACCAACATTAAGTTGCAATGTCATCGGTTTATGTAACATATGTCTCTTTTTTTAGTGTTGGACTCTCCTCCCCATTGCTATTTGTCTGCACAAATCATCTGGCCAGTATGGAAGTTGACTGTAATCTATTGTGCTTCAGCTGCTACTATTTTCAAGATATTACAAATAAATGTTTTCTATTTAATGCTGCAATTTGATATATTATGGCATCTTCCCATTGTGATTCATGTTTCATAAAACAAGGCTTCTGAACTATAAGTGTTACTATTCACCTAATGCATTACTAGAATTGACTAGCCACACATAGGAACATGCACACAGAAGGGCTTGTACAAACAGACTGGGGATAAATGGTATTCTCTACCAACCTCTTGCCTTGCACATGTATTCTCCTTAAATGTTTAATGTCAACATTGTGAGAATTTAAATCTGAAATCAAGGTTTCCATGAAATAACACATTCATCAAAAGTAAGTACCTTTATTTAAATCAAAATATAATACATGAATAAAATAAATATTTCGATAAATTAAACATAAATTCTGGCCTGAGTTGTATGACACCGGCATACTACCGGAGACAGGAATAGAAGGAAAGTTGCTTGGAGGAAGAGTGAAGGACACTGAAGAAGGAGGAGGAGGCCATAGGTCCTGCCCTGGAGAGAATGGGACTAACTTTTTTTAATCGGGGGTCAGATTGGTGACTAGGTCAATTATGATCTCATTAATTTTAGATTTAGCCAATTCTTGGTCCAAAAAAGGCAATCTCTCCAGGGCAGGAGCTAGGCTGAGGAGGTAGTGCTCCACAGCAGTGAAGACCCGGGGCGCTGGCGGTGGAGGCTGCCGAGGGCGTCGCAGGGACTCCACCAGCGCCTCCTCCACCGCCGTTGATGGCTCCCATGATCGCCGCCGCACTGCTCTTCTCCTTTGACCTACAAACAATAAAACAACGAGTGATTTGAATTCACATCAATGGAAACATCACAATTATATACAAATAGCAATGGGATGGATTTTGAAACTATCAATGTGCTAATTCCTCCCTGTGCAAACATTACGGAACAACAACTTGAACAGAATGGAGTGTAATTGTCTAAATCCTGTTGTTGAGATCTCTAAAATAATACCAGAAGCACATGCATTTAAAAACATGTTTGTAGAGTCATTCTGTACTACCACATTTAAATATAGACTAGTGTACTGCTTATAAATGACCTCTGCACACCTGAGGATACCGGAGCAGAGGCGGATGGGGCTGCAGCAGGCCGAGATGGCCCTGGGACTGGAGACTGGGAGCCAGATGAAGCCACAGGCGATGTAGGGGCCCTTGGCTCCGGAGTTTCAGTGGACTCTGTTAGGACAGTGACACATGAGCACTAATAATACTAATACTATTACTAATACTAATAAGTTATCATTATGATTATTATTGTTATTACATTAGCGCCAGTCAGAGTGGACAGAATACAGACAGGTCATGGCGGACTACATACCTTCAATCTCTGGCTCTTGGTCACTCTCCAGTCCCGAGGCGTCTGAGTGGAGGTCCTCTGCCATGTCCTCGACCAGGCTCATGTTGCTGCTGGTGGAGCGTGGCGCGATGAACCGGTCGAGGAATGACAGCACAGCAAAGAACCTCCACTGTGGCCTGTGGTCTGCTGCTGCCCCACTCCTCTTCTTCTTCACCTCCTCCTCCTTCTTCTTCTTAGCATAGGTGTCCCTCAAACTCTTCCACTTGTTTTTGCACACCACCGCTGAAAAGTTTTTGTTGTTTTTTTTACTAACAAACTAATAAATACATTAATACGATTGATACACAAGTGAACATGTTTATCACATTTAGTCAAGGTGTTAAAGCAGAAACAGAACAATATGTTTTTAATTCACCTGCCCTGTGTTCCGTGCTAATTGGCATGGAACACAGGGCAGGTGAATTAAAATTGACAAGAAAATGCTTTGGTAGTACAAGATATTACCTGTCAGTCCAAGCTCCAAGCTTATTTCGGTCCAAGCAACTTTCCTTCTATTCCTGTCTCGATAATAATATGACGTGGTGTCATACAACTCAGGCCGAGCGCAAACCGCGACGATTAGTTTCTCTTCCATGTTTTTCGGTAACAGATGACGCTTGTGCTCACTATTTAAGCCCAGTCAGCATCCCTGATTGGTTAACAAGGTGTAAATGAACGCACGTGTAGATTGGATTCCTTGAGTGCATGAAGCAGTGGGCGTGGCCTCCCTGTTCGCTCACCGCGCTGTTCTCCCTGGCTTTGACGCGCGTCTTTCCTCATCCGCTCGCGTTTGCTACGCTTAATACGCGCGGACAGCTTGGCTTGCATTTCGAAGCGCGTTGAAGCGCCTCTACATAGGGTTAACATGGAAGTTGGAGGCGTGGACGCTTTTGGTGTGTACGCACCTTTACTGGACTTTTTATAGAAGCAACTCCTGAAGCACATATTATATTTTGAGAGTTGAATCTTCAAATAATATTTTTTTTTTTGGGGAGAATAGCATTGTCAAATCCCACTGATGAGCACTAGTCAAAGCTGTTTCTCTCCCGCACCTTGACCTTTAACCCTCGGGGCACCATATTTGGGGCACAGAATGTCATTAGGGCCCTGTACCATAAACCAGTGTTTGATTTTACCCAGGACCCCCAGGAGAGATAATTGGCTTTCTCCAAATCAAACCTTCAAATAGGGTAACCAGTATTGGTTTGCTTGGGGGTTAAGAGGTTAATTATTATTGGTCATAGTGGGGGTTAAGAGGTTAATTATTATTGGTCATAGTGGGGGTTAAGAGGGTAATTATTATTGGTCATAGTGGGGGTTAAGAGGTTAAGGTGATTTAAGTCAGTTTCTTTGTCTTTGGGCGAATGTCCTAATTTGCTCTTTTATTTTGAAATGTTTCTTATTCTGAAAAACTCCTGAACAGGAAGTGCTCTTGTCCCCTGCGCCGCACCTGCCATGGATCTATTATGCCACCTGCTGATTAATCAGCGCATCATTGGAGACGGGTGTAGTCACGTTGAGTACATCTCTCTGTTATTTTGTTAAAACTTCGAAATTTGTACATGACATGTAGAGTAAGACATGTGAAAGCCAAAATGTGATGTCTGTCATATATTTCCCGTAGTATTGTGTATTGTGAGAATAAGGCTTAATTAGGTGTGCATGCGTTGCCTGCTCGCTCGACTGTGGAGATTTAAAAAAAAAAAAAGCGTTTCCAAAGTTTGTCATGTCATTGTTTTAGACACATCAGCACTGGGAGGATGCAGCTTACAGTCTCTTTATGAAGTGTTTTTAATACGAAAAGTCCAAAAAAACATCCGCTGATTTGCATAATTTCCACCAGATGCGGCCATTACGCACGTGTCCAATTATCATCTTGGAGCATGACATGCACTGGGGGGCAGAGTAGGATGATAAAGGGGGAGGATTGGGATTTGTAGAATGTTTCTTTGATTCTTGTCACAAAAGTTAGTGCAGGGCTTTGTTACTTTTAAATAGTATTAGTCGGGGTGGGTGTTAAAAGGTTAAGGTGATTTAAAGCAACCCAATAACCAAATTGAAATACAAGCATTTATGTATACTTTTAAGTAAGTTTCTTGTCCTAATTTACTCTTTTCTTGTCACGTTTCAGGAAAACTTTAAAATTTCTTCTCCCAAGTTAGGTCACTGTGAGTACAGCTTTCTGTTCTGTTAAAACTTTGAAACTTGTACATAACATGCAGACTAAGACATGTGAAAGCCAAAATGTGATGTCTGTCATGTATTTTCCGTAGTATTGTGTACCAAAAAAAAGGATTTAACCTCTTAACCCCCGCTGCAACCAATACTGTTTAACCTCTTAACCCCTGCTGTAATACTGTTTAAATAGAGTGATAAATGAAAGGTTTTCTTATTTCATACATTATTTGGATGGCTCACATGGCTATTTTGCGTGTTATGTATTTAACAATTGTTATATTGACTGTGTAGTTAGTTTTAGGTGACCAAAACATTTCATTTCTCTCCATAGATGACCAAGCCCAAAGCCATGGGACTATGTCCCATATGCAAAAAAAATATAATGTTTGTGTCAAGGCACTTAAAGCTGAAGCACTGCGTGGCCCTCATTGAAGAGGCCACCATTTTAAACCAGCTCTCAACATTCTCCATCAAATTGGAGAACTGTATTTGCCCCGTGAGAGGGTGCTTAGTAAAAATAAAGGATGTGCAGAGGCACGTCAAAATGAAACATCAAGACCTCACCATTAGACAGACAGAAAAGGTCCTGAAAAAGGCAAAAACAAAAGAGGCTTTGAGGAGGCTGGGGGAACTGAGGGCCTCAAACCCCACACCCCCCATGGTGTCGACCCTGGACCTGGAGGATCCGGTCCTGAACCCCTGCCAGAACATGGCGTGTTCGAGTTTGGTCAGGCGCCTCAGGAGGGAGGTGGCTGACCTCAAAAAAGAGGTTGCAGCTCTTAAGGTAACATATGCCTATGTAGGACAATTTCGTGTTGTGACAATTGTGTCAAATTCTGCATATGCACATATGTTGTCTCACTACAGGCAGCGGCAGGGGAGGAAGCATCCTCCAGGTCCAGCGGGAGCCAGGCGTCGCCGCTGTCATCGGTGAGTTCAATTTCTTTACATTTTTGAAACTACTACTTTCACTAACAGTAACATTATTCACTTGTATCCAACCCCACAAACAACTCACCAGCCTTTTCCTTACATGTAAAGTCATTTATTTGAACTGTTTTTTAATTTTTTTATTAGTCTGACAAAAGTGAGGAGGAGGACAACGACACAGACAGCGTGGTGGTCATAACGTCAGGGCCAGAGGAGAGCGAGGAGGAGGAGACGGAGGAGCAGGAGCCGGGAGATGAGGGGCCAGAGCTGGAAGCAGAAGAGACGGAGGAGGAGGAGGAGGAGGAGGAGGAGGAGGAGGAGGAGGAGGAGGAGCCAGTCCCAGGAAAAGTGAGTGAAACATTAGACCACAACACTTACCTGGCCCCCAGCCACCACTATAACTACTTTTTTCCCACAGCACCTACCGGAAGACGACATAGACTCAGACGTGGGGCCAGAGATGGAAGCAGGAGAGGAGGAGGAGGAGGAGGAGGAGGAGGAGGAGGAGGAGGAGGAGGAGGAGGAGGAGGAATCGCCAGTCCCAGGAAAAGTGAGTTAAACACCAGCACCTACCATATGCAAGAGAATCTTTAATTTTGGCTTTTTCTTTTTCCTTAGAAACATAAGAGGAAACATACTGTGCGAGCAGCAACAACAGGCCAGGAGGAGCCACAATCGCCAGTCCCAGGAAAAGTGAGTTAAACATTAGACCACAATACTTTCCTGCCCCCCAGCCCCTACCATATGCAAGACAATCATACATTTTGTCTTTTTCATTTTTCCTTAGAAACATACAGAAAAGAGGAAACATACTCAGCCAGCGGGGTCAGATGAGGAGGACGAGCATAACATAAAAGACATACAAGACAACATAGATGCCGTTTGTCAGGCCATGCAGGCGGATGTTGTGAGTAAATGTTTGGATGTAGAATTTCTTCCATAATCGACTTGCCTGAGTGGTTTGAGTTGTGGACATATTTATTCTATCACTGTTTCTTCTCACTAACTAATGTTTCCTCATCAGAGAGGAGAAGAAGATGCCTGGCGGTCAGCACCCCCCCTCCACCCCGCCCTGATGGTCCTTTTCTCTCCCAGGACCAGAGGCAACACAGACACCTTTCATTTCTCCAAGCCTATTAGTAAGAGAACACATTATTCAGCTTTTGTTTGACGTCTGAAGGCAGGCTTCGAACTGATTGTTTGCATGATGATTCATTAACTACTTTTTGTGTGTCCTGGCAGCCGCCTATATGCATTCTTATGAAGAGGCCATTTTCCGGTCTGGTGGGACAAAGAAGGTTCAGGAGAACTGTGTAACCAAAGCCACCAGGGCAAAGATATTCATCAAGTACATGATGCTGGCCTCTGCGAAGCCCCACTGGGACTGGAGCTTCTTAAAAAATATCACCGCCCTGCGAGCGTAAGTAGACATTTTGTAACTACTTTTTTTTTTCTTTGGCGCCATATCGGTCTGTTACTAATTGAAAAATGTTCTTAAACAGCTACCCAACTGTCTTGAGAAGAGTGGGCTTAAAAATAACAACTATTGTTGGCTATCTCCACGACGCCGAAGGTCTCATCCTGTACATGGAGCAGGACACGCCAGAAAACTGCAGGATAAACAAGACAGGAAGGCCCTTCAGTGGGAGCTAACAAAGTTAACTAGGGACACTGGCCGCCTCATCGCCGTCCACCAAATCAAAGTTAAGGCTGCCAAACAACAAAGGCTGGTTCCGAAGGAGACGATGGCAGGTGCAGGCACCCGGCCAAAAGTCGCCTCCCCTCCCTCCTGGGTAAGAGTTGAACTCGCTGTTAATTTGTGTTTTTTTTTTATGTAAACAAAATGTGTCTCTGTCCAGACGAAGCAGAAGCGGCCCCACCGAGGGACAGGCCCACGCGCTTTCGAGTCCTGGATACCTGGCCGTGTACTTGGCGTGTATTTATGGCCACCGGACGGGGGTCTTTACACAGATGACGAGGGATGAGGTGGACGGCGCTGAGGGGAACGATCAGGCTGGCTACCTCATTAATGTGAGTGTAAAAATGACACATTTTTTTAATAGATTGTAGCCTTTCGAGGAGTGGTTTGAATTCAGTGTGTGTCTTAACGAAGGGTTTCTTCTGTGGGATATTCAAAACCGATGAAACAGCTTTGTAATCATTTTTCATTATTACTACGACTACTATTTCTAATAGTATCACTACTACTAGGCAAGGCAAGGCAACTTTATTTATACCGCGCATTTCGTACACAAGGCAACTCAATGCGCCTACAACTACTGCTCACTTGGCGCTTTGTCCCGTCCGTACTTACCTGACCCCAACCATACTTACCTGCCTCTCCAGCCCCCAGAATACTTAACTGCCCCCCAGCCCGAACAAGCATCATCTAATGTTTGTGTCTGCTTTCAGGTTGAGAGGCACAAAACGGTCCAGACATACGGCCCTGCACAGCTCTACCTCGATGCAGAGGAATACCGGTGGTGCCGCAGGTGGTCGTCACTAGTGGCAAGGACAGGGCCTAGGAACAAGTTTTTTTTTTAGTTCACTGGGGACCGGACCAATAAAGGATCTGAAGTCATACATGTGTGGGGCCTGGGAGGAAATGAAGCTGGGGCCACCTCCCTCCTTCATTGACCTCCGGTCTGCCATCGCGACCTATGTAAGTGTAAATTTAATTGAATTAAATAATGCATGAAAATGACATTATTTGACGAATATATTATATCTCTTAGAATTTCGAAACACACCAAGACCCGGCACTGAGGGCGGAGGTCAGCACCTTCATGGGCCACACCTCCCGGGTTCAGGAAACGACAGTCGAGAGCAACAAAAACATGACGAAAACATGAAACAAACAAACGAAAAACGACAAAAAATATGCGCTTGGTTTATGTGGGGGGTAAGAGGTTTTAATCCTTGGACATGAACCCGTTTTCAGCATATAATGGCGAAGTTCTCAGACGGTGACTAGCTAGCTTCTTTATCAACCACCTAGCTTTTCATAGCTACGAACAAAGCTTGTCAACAGTTATGCTAGCGACTCGCACATACACCATTTGGTTGATAAATATTTCATTACACTTTTACATCACATAAAAAAAGCATATTATACAAGTTGCGTGCAGTTTATGTGTATTGGACGACATTACTGGCACTGCTGTAGCGTGACTTTCGTCCTACACCACATATGTCTCCGCTTTCAATACACGGAACAGCAATCGTGTGACTATCGGTAACACGCGTCTCAACGCTAAAGCAAACACACACAATATAGGAAAATGGAACATTAGATTTTACAGGAAATATTAGCACTCTAATATACACAAGATCTGACTCCATAAGATCAATTTAAACACAGTTAAACAGTTAAGTTTAAAATATTAAAGTATCAAAAAGGTCTCGCCAAGCGTGTTCGTTGATCCCAAGGTCCAAGAAGAAACCACCAAAATTCAGTAGCTTTAGTCAAAGAAGATTTATTCCCTATAACAATTACAATTCTAAACACAGATTCTCCGAGCGCTAAAGTCCTTACACTAACACACACACGGTGCTCGAGCGGGGCCGTCCCGGGAAAAGCATCGTCTAACTGCGCTCTTACAATATATATTATCAAAAATGTGACGTTCACGAAGAGATAGGAGATGAGTTGAGCTTAGGCCAAGGTCACCAAGCTTTTCTCTCAGTAGTTTTCCACTAGAAGTGTCTTCCTGATGCCTTATTTGGAGTTATTATTGTCCAGACTGGTGTGGGAACCTGGACGTCTCCATAGATATGAGCAAAAGAATGCAAGAGCGAGAAATGGGGTATTGTTGCAGCAATGTGCGTGTGAAAAGATTGGTTTTCAACTGAAACTTTAAAGCACATAGATTAAATTCATCAAAAACATTCAATAGCATTATAAAATATAACATTAGCTAAAAAACATCAATTTCCCACACTGTCTAGAAGGAAAACAGCCACTTGCGTGTCCAAAGTTAGTCCAAGAGCGCACTCACACTTGGCATCCGAACCTGCCACTCTCCAGCTCGTTTGAGGAAAGGCCTGGATGCCCCGAACGGCCCGCGCTCACACTTACACAAACGAACCGAGCCGTGGCCGAACACGAGGAGTTGTTTACAAGTGCACGTGAGCAGCAGCAGCGCAACATAATGCGGAGGAAAACAAAACCCTAAACAGCTGCGTGAAATAATGTCCACTTTGACCACCTGTCAAATCTCTTCACTCCACTTTTCTTTGTATTTTACTACAGTTTAACAAAAAGGGCTATGGTGTATATAGTAGTCGATTTTAATAAAGCAGAGAAATAGAGAAGTGCTCGTCCCTCTGTCCCGCTCAGCTGAGGTGGGGGGGGAGCAGCACCTGCCGCGCTGAGCCTTTCTTTGGAGTCACATACAGCCTTCAAAAAAGGCGACGAGAACAGAAGATCTGACGCTTAGTTTATGTCATTCATTGCTGCTTCAGCCACTGGTTAAACAGCTTTATGTTGGTGAACTCCTGGAAGTATAGACTATACTTCGTATACGCTAAATTGCGACAAAGCACTTAACACGAACACGCACCGAAGTCACAAGCGATAAAAGCACGCGCAGGTTTTATCTGTCCCACTAAAGCCTGCGGCCAGACCAGGTACAGCAGCAGAGAAGCTCGGACACAGGGCGGGAGAAGCGCAGCCGCTCCCGTAAAGTCAGCCCGAGACGTGCGTGAAGCGGCCAGGGCGTCGGGAGTGAGCGGTCAGGGAGACGAGCGGTATGTGGCCGGGGGTCCGGGGAGCCGCCCGGGAGCGAAGCGGTCGGGGCCGGGGAGACGAGAGCGAGGCAGCCGCTGCTCTGTTTGATAAATACAGCCATTTCTCTCTGTTTTACGTGACAAATGCACCCGCCCACACAACCGCCGCTTGTATCCGTGCGTGTGCGCAAACACGAGCAACCGAGCCGCGCTCTGGCCCGCCTCCTCTAAGCGGCCAAAGTCCGGAACCGAGTCCGACTCGGGCACGGATTGATTGCACTCACACTGCACAAACGAACCGCGCAGAAGGGGCTTCCAGCGCTTGGGCGCGGTTCGGATGGACAAGTGTGAGTGCGCCCCAAGACTCGCCCGCAACGCCCTCCATCTGGAAATACACCGGACCGATGTTTATTCGAGTTTTGGCTCTTCTTTGGTTTTTTAGACGTACAGCGTCTTTCTTTTCTTTTATGATTCAGTAAAAATGTACATTTACCTAAAAGAGCAATTGCTTTGGCCATTTTTGATCTGATATTTGTTATCTGAGATCTTCAACTCAAGTTACACCCAGAAATTTATATTGAGATACTTGATCGATTTGAACATCATTTATAAATATTTGTACTGGTTTTCCCCCTTTTTGGTTCCCAAACACCATCATTTTAGTTTTTGTAATGTTTAGGGATAGTTTATTTATGCTGAACCACTCTCTAAGTTTGGAAAGTTTGGAGGTGATTTCAGTCCCAAGTAGTTGTAGATCGTTGCCCGTACCCAGGATCGTGGTGTCATCCGCATTAGTACATTTTAGTTTGTTTGAGATTTCACAAAGGTCATTTATGTAAAACAAAAATAGTTTTGGTCCCTGCGGGACACCGTAGGTAATTCTACTCATACTTGATCTCTGGTTACCTATGTGAACATATGGTTGTCTTCCAGTTAAGTAGGATTTGACCCAGTTATAGGCAATACCTCGGACTCCATTTTTTTCAAGTTTTTTAAGTAGTATTGTGTGATCTATTGTGTCGAATGCTTTCTGGAGGTCAATGAAAATTCCTATTGAGTAGAATTCATTGTCGATGTTATTGTTTCCATCAGGTCGATTAATGCCAACATTTAAATGCAAACATCCCAAAGTTGCATAACTATTAATTAAACAATACTTTTCATAATTATAATTAAAACCCAGGCTCATCATGCTGTGATTCAGCGTTGCCAGACAGTTTTTTTCACCCGCGGAATGGCTTTTAAAAACCGCCCGATTCCGTGGTTTTACCGCGGACCTGGCAAGCCTTCAGTTACATTGTGTCTCTTTCATACCATGTAAAACCCATATTTAATTTTCTGTGATTTTAAATAATGTCGGAAAATATTTTTATTTCAAATGTAAAAGATTAATTAAAAAAAATGTTTTGTTACAATTATAGTTAAAACCCAGGTGAATTAGCTCTGCTTTAAATCTGAAAAAGGGAGCTTCCTGGCAGATTATTTGGCAGGACAGAAATGGACAAACTGTGTATTCAAGTCGTTTTAAATAATGTGGGAAAATATTTTAATTTCACAGAGGTGTTTGAGGAGCAGCTTTTTGCTGTTTCTCCATAACTTTGAACAGAACGCTGACAGGGCCAAAACACAAAAGGCACTTGTGTTGAATGTTGCTGATTTCTGGAGATATATTTTTTTGTAATTCATGCAGTTCTTATATTTGAAGAGCTACGTGGCGCTAGGCTTGTGCTAGGCTTGTGCATTTCTGCGATATTAGCTAGCCTGCATTAAAAACAGTCTGACCCACTCCACAGTGCACCTGAGGCAAATCAACTTGATTACGCCAGACAAACGATATAAATGTTTGTGTCGATAGAATATTTTTTGGAATATAACTGACCTTGCATCACATGGATGGTGGGACATTTTGAGGGACAATTTTCTAATGAGCACTTTCCCCCTCTCTGTTTCTTTGCCTCCGCGTGTGACCGTGTGTTTGTGCGTCTGGCATCGAACAGCAGAGATAGGAGATATAGTGAATCCTTTGAAAGTTACAATTCATTTAACCCATGTTTCTGGCAAACACATGTCCTAAACACGATATTGCCTGACAGTAAAAACACAAGTAAACTGCACAGAGGAGGGTGAACTTACATTATTATTCGATCTTATCTTCTGTGTTTTTTAGAGATTTAGGTGAATTTAGATGAATAAAAAGAACAAATAGCTGTAAATGAATTTTCCCCATCAGCGAAAGGCTTTGATTTGTATGTATTTTGCCAGGTGTAAATTATGTCGCCAAATATACCGTTATCATGATATTTCTTTTTCATACCGTGATGTAAATGTTGGGCCATATCGCCCTGCCCTACTATTGACACACACATTTATATCATGCACCTGAGGCAAATCACTTATAACGCAAGACTAGGCGTTAAGTGATTTGCCTCAGGTGCACTGTGGAGCCGGTCAGACTGTTTTTAATGCAGGCTAGCTGATATCGCAGAAATGCTAGCCTTGCATTAGCCTAGCGCCACAAAACTCTTCAAATATAAGAACTGCTTGAACTACAAAAAAAATATGCCCAGAAATCAGCAACACTCTAACTGGGAAATGAGGCCTTATGTCAAAAATCCTGAAATATCCCGTTAAAGGGAGAAGATTAATTAAAAAACATTGTTTGTTTTTTCAGAAAAAAATTGTTCTGCAGTTTCCATGATAATAGCACCTTAAAACAAGTTATAATAGGGATTTTTGCATGTAAAACAGTATAATGCAACTTAATAGGGACAGTGATTGAACAACTATGCTGTGATCATTGGGTTGTGCCACTGCCTTCAGTGACATACATTGTGTCACTTATACACCATGTGATCTACATATTTCCTTTTCACCCCCCTTCCCACACCCAAACCCAGGTCTGACAATTATGTTGTGATCATTGGATTGTGCCACTGTCTTCAGTGACATACATTGTGTCACGTGCACACCACGTCATCCGCATATTTCACTTTATGCTGATGACATTCATGCAGCAGCACCCACCTGCAGGCTCGGGAAGGTGGGGCCCCCCACATCCCACACACCCCCTTCCCACAGGTTAAAAACAGTCTGACCCACTCCACAGTGCACCTGAGGCAAATCAACTTGATTACGCCAGACAAACGATATAAATGTTTGTGTCGATAGAATATTTTTTGGAATATAACTGACCTTGCATCACATGAATGATTGCATTTTGAGGGACAATTTTCTAATGAGCACTTTCCCCCTCTCTGTTTCTTTGCCTCCGCGTGTGACCGTGTGTTTGTGCGCCAGGGTTGCCAGGTCTGGGCAGCCAAACCCGCCCAAAAATATCTGAAAACCGCGGAAAACCCGCGGACATATGGCGTGGCTGGAATTTTCAATATTGTTTAACTAGTTAACAGAGCCCATGTGCTCCTGCGATGATGAGAAACCGCCCCTACTCCCCTCCCTTATTGAAAAAGCAGCTTACAGAGCCTTGGATTTGCCTTCGAAATAGTGATTTAGATCAATTCAACATTGATTACAGCAAGGCAAAAAAACGCGGACAGTTTTTTCACCTGCGGAATGGCTTTGAATTGGGCCCTACTATAGGGCCCACTTTGGGACACATGTTTGTACCTCTCATGGGATTTGGGTCCTATTTTTGGTTCCTTTGTGGGACCAGTCCTTATGAGCACCAACCCATTTTGGGTCCCATTTTAGGGCCCTTTGTGGGACCAACCCACTTTGGGACAACACTTTTTGTCCCACTCATGGGACCCATCATCCCTTTTGGGTTACAATTTTGACCCCCTCATGAAATAGGGCAGGAAAGTCTCGGCCCAGAAGCACTTCCGGTTCATTGCTCGGATACAAACAAACAATCAGCTGTTCGAAGAGGCGGCTTATTTGAATGGTGGAAAATGCTCTGCTTTGTTTTCATAATAACATAATAATCTACATGATGTGTATGTTGATATAATTGTAGGCGAAAAGACAGGAGGGCTACCATAGCCGACAGGATTTGCAGCTGTCATTTCAAGGACCAGCTGAAAGAAAATGGGCCAATATTACTATTATTATTATTAATAACAATATTCCCATGGAATTCTGGCCGTCATTTTGACTTCGATGACCCTAACGTTATAGGAAGGTACTCATTCATAATGGACAAGCATAATACTGGTGTTAAATGAATAGGTAACCCAACTACACACTATGTTATTTTTGACAGGACTGCAAAAAGGAAAAAGGCCCAATGTGAAGCTACCGATGAGTGTGAAGCTTTGGAGATGGTTGCTAATGAACAGGACATGAAGCTAGTAAACCATGATCATCCATATAAGTTGGCTTACGACCAAATTGCAGCAAAGATAGCTGTAAGGGACAACATTTATTTGCATGGGAATAGTGGTTCTGTATTTGCTTTCTGATGTATGATAGTTGATCAAAAAAATGTTTTTGCAGGATCTAGAAGTACGTATAAAAGAGCGAGAAGAAGAATTGGTGCATCTTAAAGGGGCTATATCATGCTATTTTAGCCATTCCAAAGTTAAGTATAGGCATTTATATGATATATTGTACCTCTACCGTTATGGAGCACTCATTTTTGTGATAAATATAAGTGTTTTCTGGAGGTATTTTTCAAACCCGGAAGACAGAACGCTTCGATTCAGTTAACTCCGCCCCCTCTCTCCGCACATATAACTTTACCGTAATATAAATAAACAGCAATAAGTGAAGTCACTTCACGATGCAGTTATACGGAGTTGTCATCTGCAACACAGCTTCATAAATGGCTAACACACATGCTAATATGCTAACACACAAGCTAACCCGCGTTTGGACTCACCCTCTGCTCCATCGCTGTTTACATTATGGGACTCGCGTTGGTTATAAAGGTTAATCCACTTTGATTCTGGCGAGGGTTCACCAAACATCCATCAGAGACAATCACAGAAAAACAATATTTTGGTGATAGTCGCTGAATCCCGGAGAAAAAAAACAGCTGAGTGGCCTCTTCTTGAAAAGGGTTGAATATAAACTCCTCGTCCTCGTAGCCAAACGCGCTTCTTTTTCTCCGTCCGTGACATTATCGTTAGTTAAGAATAAAAAACAGGTGTCCAGAGTAGGTAACGAGCTCCATCTTCAGCTGCAGCACAAACATGACTGATCTGTTCAGACGCTCAGGGATGTGTTTGTTTTGGCCTCAGCTGACCTGGAAGCACCTCGGGCACATCCTTTTTTTTTTCTTCTTCTTTTTTTTTTTTTTTTTACATTTTTTACTCTTTGTTTCTCTCTTACAACAGAAATAATGAAAAAGCTGTTTTACAAATTAAAATCAGGCCGTAGGCATAGAATTAAGACATTACATTACAGACGTCAAGCACTTCCGTTCCGCTGTTACGACACAACTGAACACTCAGTCGTTCACCAGGAGAGGGTGGAGCCTCAGAGAGCAGGATTCAGGAGAATTACTGAGAGCTGCGTGAATGAAGCCACAAACCACTCTGGGGGTGTTTTTGATAAGGAAATAGCATAACAACATGGCTAAAAGCTCCAAAAAGTCGATTTTGCATGATATAGGACCTTTAAAGCGACTAAACAACCATTTTCAGTCGAAATGGTTACCATGGATGAAACAAAGGCAAGTAAACGTATACATTATTACCAAAATACAATGGCATGACCTTGCATCTGAATAAAGTTTCACATTGTATGATACACTATACTCACTATCATTTAATTTATAGTAATATGTATTTTTTCTTCAATGTATTTTACATGTACATTTTTTGTACACATCATTGAAGAGTGACGTGTTTAATGTCGTGGATGCCACGCTCAAGCGATTTGAGCTGTCATATGTGGATGGATGGATACCAGGAGCTATATCCCGCCGAGACCAGCTGTTCATCACACTGATGAAGCTGAAGATGAACTGTCCACTATTGGACCTAGCAGAAAGGTTCTGTACGAGCAAGGCTACCATCCACAATATTATAGTGACACACATCTTCACTCTCCATGAAGTTTTTTTTGAGGGCATGATGGCAGGGAAGATTCCGTCGCTGCTGAAGTTCAAATCTTCTATGCCTGCTACATTTGGTGACTTCAACTGCTGTCGTCTTGTGATAGATGCAACAGAAGTCACCCAGGATGTTCCGGGAAAGGACATGAAGTCACAGGCACACACCTACAGTAACTACAAGAACAGGCACACAGTAAAAGCTGTCACAGGAGTTGCCCCGAATGGTAGTTTGGTGTATGTCAGCAGTCTTTATCCTGAAAGCACTTCAGATGTGGCTATTGTTAACCCTTTAAGCTCTAAAGTGCCATATTTGGCTCCGCGCCCCCTTGTGTCTGCATCTCCGGGGCCATAACTTCCGCATACAAATACTGACAATCACATTTTTCACCTCTCCGTGTTCAGTGGACTCTCAGAAACAAATTCATCCACTCCAATTTCAAATCAACAGATCCTAGCTCAAACAGCAAGCCACAATATGTAAATTCGTCAAAAAACTCTGTTCTCGTCAAAACTTTTTTTTTTTGTGTGTGACTGCTGTCCACAATAAAAAGCATTAGTCGAACAGTCACTGCCCATTTGAAAGCACAGACCAATAGCAAAATATAGATACCAGGCTCATTTCTCTAGCACAAAAACTCACTGACGAAGCAGCTCAAGAATGAAAAAAAAGTCAGAAGTAAAACACGAGCATAGTAGTAAAAATCGTCATACCTTTGCTGATTTCCCATCGCAAGTGATATCCATGTGAATAAAAGTCGATTAAAACTTGTATTCCATCTCGGCCCGACACTGACACAAGTCCAGCAGCGAAAAAAATAATTCCTTACAGTCCAACTGCGTGCTTCTCAATTGGCCTCGCTTGTGCGTAATGTTGTGCATCTTCGTGTTTCCCCCCTTGTGATTGGGGAGAGATAGTGTCCATCAACGAGATTACTACATATCTGGTTGGCTCTGGTTCTTACCTTTCCAAAATGGTATGGCGAGCTCCGAGAAGTCAAAACCTCGCGAAGCTACGTAGAGTGTCAAGGACCTAGCTACGCGGCGGGCTATTTTCCCGCTGGCGCGTTACGCATACAGGAGGGAGAGTTACGCTCACAAGAAGTCCAGCATCCAGAGTTTTGGAGAGTTTCGGAGAGTTTCGGAGGAGAATGGCAATCCGATATACAGCAGAGGAGGTTGCAAATATCGACGAGTCATCTTCTGATGACAGCGATCTTTTTTTGCCTGAGAGAGACGCGGAGGAGACGGAGGATGCGGCGGCGGCGGACAGCTACGCTGATAATAACGGGTATTTTACCGTGCCATACAATATGAATAGAATATCTCTGTGTATCATTTAGCTATCTTGATTAGGCTTACGTGTCCAGTGTTTGGGTCATTTAGAACGCTTTAGTCAGTGTGAAAAACAAGTAGCATTAGCATGTAGCATGAAAAAGAGAGCAAGAGAGAGAGAAAGCGCTTACTCAAGTGGAACAACACCCCACTACTTTTGTGTGGAATGGTATTTATTTAGCTTACCATATGATCTCCGTGTATAATTTAGCTATGTTTAGGATACTTATGTGTTCATTGTCTGTGCCATTGAAAAAAGGACAGCATTAGCATGTAAACAACACTTGAAAGAGTGCAGTTTTACTCGGTAAAAAAAAGTTGTGTGTAAAAATGGATGAAGGTAAATATATATGGACATAGATGTGTAGGTATCCGTCAGGTTTTTTTAATGTACTTTTGTGAGTAGATAGTTTCATTTTCTACATCTGACCGAAATGTCCTCTTGTTCAATAGAGTTGGTGAAGAAAAATGGCCTACCCCTGGATCCTCTTCTCAACCCACCCCATCTGGTTTGCATTGCCTAACGAGCAGGCAAAAGTAGGTTTTGGGTTGAATTACTGTCAAAAATAAATAACCATACATTTGTTGATTTGTATATGTGATGTATGCTTACTGTTTGACTTGCTCTTTGTAGTGATGCGCAAGAGGACAGCAGTGATGAAGAGTTTGAGCTGGCTCCATACCCTTCATCACTGAGTATGCTAAGGTAATGGTCTAAACTTTAATGTATGTGTTTTATTTATATATACACATTTATTATTTTTGTTATTTCTTTTTCTGTGTGTGTGTAGGGAAGAGAGTCAGCACCAGCAAGGGCCTCTTCCTAAAAGGCCTAGACGTGCATCAGCATCAGCAAAGGCTATGTACTGCACGAGTGGAGAGGAAGATGAGGATGACGAGGAAAATCACCAACTACCGCCGCAGAAGCCAACACCGGCCTCGAAGGGATCGACATCCGGAAAGGCCAAAAAGCAGAGGTGAGAAGAGTCATTGATACCCAAAGCCGATCAGTAACCAAGTAGCCAAAGCAGTAACTGTCTGCCTTTTGCTTTTCAGTCAAGCTCCAGACAGAACGCAGAGTAAAGCATCCAGACTACGGAAAGCCACTGCTCAAAAAAGAAACGCCTCAACTGGAGTGGATGGGTGGAAAGACAAGGAAGAGGAGGACACGCCACCAACTGTCCCGCACTTTGTCCCAGCCAGAAAGCCAGGACCTGTACTGGACACAACCAAGTCCTGGTCGGTGTTAGATTTATTTCAGCTTTTCTTTAGCACTGCTGTTATTAACCAAATAGTAAAAAACACAAATTTGAATGCAGATAAACAGAAACGGGCAGGGAAAAAATACCCATGGAACCCTCTTCATTTGAAAGAGTTTTACGTTTTTTTTAGCCATTCTTATATACACGGGACTTGTTTCGATGCATGAGCGCTCTGACTATTGGAAAAGAAGCTTTCCCTATGGCCACCCTTTTCCGGGGAACACCATGACCAGGGTCAGGTTTGAAACCATTGTGTGGACGCTCCACCTAAGTGACCCTGAAGAAGATGAAGAGAATGACAAAAAAAGAAGCACACAAGACTACGATCACCTCTTCAAAATTAAACCTCTCTACTTGGAGATAGTAACAGGCCTATTTCCAGCCATATCAACACATCAGTATCGATGAGCGTATGGTTTCATCGAAGGCCCGCATTAGTATCAAGCAGTACCACAGAGATAAGCCCACCAAGTGGGGGTACAAGCTCTACGTTCTGGCTGACTCCTCCACAGGCTACACTTGGAACTTTTTTGTTTACTCTGGCAAGACTGTTACTCCTTCTGAGCATGGGCTCAGTTACAGCTCGGTGATGGACCTCATGCCCTTTGGTCTCCTCGGTAGAGGTTATAAACTTTATGTGGATAACTTTTATACGAGTCCGTTGTTGTTCTTGGACTTGTCTGCCAAGAACACTGCAGCATGTGGGACAATTAGAAAAACCCGCTCAGGCTTCCCATTGACGGCGCAGAATGACATGCCCAAAAAAGCCCAAAGGGGTGAAGTGCAGTGGCTGAGAAAGGACAAACTGCTGTTCCTGAAGTGGATGGACAAAAGAGAAGTGACTCTGTGCTCCTCGATGCACAAAGCGTACAGTGGCAAAACCATAAAGCGCAAGGTGAAAGAGCAAGGTGTGTGGCAGACGGCACAAGTCCCATGTCCTGATGCAGTTGTCGACTATAATAAGTGGATGGGCGGAGTTGATCTGTCTGAAGCCCTTTTCAAATATTATCGTGTACAACAAAAAAACATGAAATGGTACAAAACATTTTTCTATCACTTTGTGGACGTTGCCATTGTAAACAGCCACATCATACACAAAAAGCTGGTAAAGGGCAACGCAGATGGGACCAAAGCACTCACCCAGAAAGAGTTCAGGGAGCAGCTGGTGAAAGAGATGCTCATGCACGCTACAGACTCGTTACCATCCACCTCTGAAGTGGCAACCACGTGTATGCCCGTGTTCTATGTGGAGACGGTAAAAGAAAAGAGGAGATTCTGCCAGAGGTGCTCGGTCTCTGGCCTGAAAAAAGTGAGGACTGCAGTGTATTGCCGCAAATGCCTTGTCCCACTGTGTCTTTCTGCCAAGAAAAAATGCTTTACAGCTTGGCATGACTCAAAGTAGGACCCTTTTATCTGATGTTTGATAGTTTACAATGTTCAGTATATTCTTATTTGAGGTTCTGGTTATGAGATTGGGTGTTTTAGCAAGATGTTAGCTTTTTACCTGACATGTTTTTTTTACTCCTCTCCAGAGGTGTCTGTAATATGTGGTGCCTTTGTCTCTGTTGATGGTACTTTTCCTCTGCTTCCTGACCTTCAGATTTCACCATAAAGGCACTTTTACCTTTGCACACACACCCCTCCAAACACCACCACACGGCGGCAGGCGTGGCTATCCTGACAGAAGTCCTAAAACTGTCAGGATAGCCACGCCTGCTGCCGTGTGGTGGAGGAGTGTGCCCCATGTGTGCACTAAAGTAAAAGTGCATTCGCCTCTATTGATGGTACTTGTGGTCCTCCGATGTAAGCACTGTGATGTATTGCCGCTAATGATTTGTCCTACTGTGTCTTTCTGCCAAAAAAAAAATCTTTATAGCTTGGCATGACTCAAAGTAGGACCCTTTTATCTGATGTTTGATCGTTTACAATGTTCAGTATGTCTTATTGAGATATTCTTATTTGAAGTTCTGGGTATGAGATTGGGTGCTTTAGCAAGATGTTAGCTTATTACCTGACATGTTTCAAGGGAGATGCTTTACTCCTCTCCAGAGGTGTCTCTAATATGTGGTGCCTTCGTCTCTGTTGATGGTACTTTTCCCCTGCTTCCTGACCTCCAGATTTCAAGGTCATGGAAGCGGAGGAAAAGTACCATAAAGGCACTTTTACCTTTGCACCAGTGGCGGCTGGTGATGTTTAAACCAGGGGGGGCTGTTGCCTCTACCTACCTTCAATTATATTTTAGAAGATACTTTTAAACATTGTTTTTAACTTAAATAAGAAAGTTATCTTTGGGGCATGTAATAATATCATTATTTTATGTAGAATATATTCAAAACGTATTGTTTAGTTTTATTCAACAAAAAAATAAATCATTTCTGACTAAAGTGTAATGATAGTCACTATACATATTTTTGTTGTGCACCACTGATTTGTGTTTTGTACCAACAGAACCAAAACAAAGGCAGGAGGTGTTTCCTCTTTGATTTCATGTACAGGTTTAGTCCCAGACCTGCTGTGATTTCATTATGAGCCTCAGAGCCACAGGTTTAAACCCGTATAAACCGTCAGACAAATGATCCGCTCAGAAATAATGTGCAGCTCACGTTGTGAAGAGAGTCCTCCTCCTCCTGTAGCACCTGGAGCTCCTCCTGTAGCACCTGGAGCTCCTCCTCCTGTAGCACCTGGAGCTCCTCCTCCTGTAGCACCTGGAGCTCCTCCTGTAGCACCTGGAGCTCCTCCTGTAGCACCTGGAGCTCCTCCTGTAGCACCTGGAGCTCCTCCTCTGTTTCCCTCAGTGAATGAATGACGTTCCCCTCTCCTGTCGCAGCTCCTCCTCACGGTCCTGAATCTTCTCTCCATCAAATGTCCACGTCCTGGGACATGAGTGTCCAAGTCAGTGAGGGTTGTCCCAAAGTGTGAGATAAACAAGCAGCAGCTAAAGCAGACGAGCTAGTTAGCATCGCCATGCTACCTCCAGGAAAGTCCGTCTAGATGTGACTTCTGACTGAAGAAAGTCCCAAGTCCATTAGTTTGACTAAATCCTTTCACCTCCTCTCAGGAAACAACACGAAGCTTCTCCGTCAAACAAATGAGAAGTTTTTCCTCCGATCGTCCGTGAGCTCAGAGCTGCTCCAACAACGAGCTCCTCGTGTTTGTTTACAGGAGACGCTTCCTCGTCTTTCACCTGTTAAATCTCCGATGGGCGCTTGGCCTCAGCGCCATCGGAGATTTATTATTGCGCGTCTCTGATTGGTTGAATTAATGATATACAGTGACGTTTTTATACCATAGTAGAGCGCCATTGGTCAGATGCTTGGGGCGCTGTTCCTGCTGCCCCGAGCACAAAACTACACATTTACGATGCTGTTACAGCGCTTACAGCACACGATGAACCAGGCAGACAAAATGACACGCTCCTTCACCTCCGCTCTCCCTCCCTCAGTGTAAAAAACACCTGTACATAAGAAAGTTATGACTTTTCTAAACTTAAAACTTTTTATTTTATTTGCAAAATTGATAGGAGGGGCGGCGCCCACCGCCCATAATGGACCAGCCGCCACTGCTTTGCACACACATGAGGCGCACCCCTCCAAACGCCACCACACGGCGGCAGGCGTGGCTATCCTGACAGAAGTCCTAAAACTGTCAGGATAGCCACGCCTGCTGCCGTGTGGTGGAGGAGTGTGCCCCATGTGTGCACTAAAGTAAAAGTACCTTTGTCTCTGTTGATGGTACTTTTTCCAGAGGAAAAAATACCATCAACCTAGACGAAAGCACTTCTACTTTAGTTGAAAAAGTCATAAAACGGTCATATTGACCACACCTAGGAGTAAGAGCTTGTACATTTATGTTTGTTCAGTTACATTTTTGCCCTGGTTAATCAACGGTAGGCTACTGTTTGTTTTTCATTCTTTCGTAATTGGTTGTACATATTTTATGGTCATTGACAAATAAATTCTATTGTGAAATGTTTTTGAAAAAAATGCTGTTCATTTTTAGACAGGGAATACAACTTTGTGACCCAATATGTCCCTATAGCTGAAATATTTCTTTTCTGTAAAAAAAATCCATATTAAAAAAATTGTGCCAAATTGTGCCAAATTGTGCCAAATTTGGCACAATTTGGCACAATTTGGCACAGTTAGATTCCGCCTGGACTTTTTATAATATAAAGCATGTATATTATTAGTGTTTTGACCTACTGGTGTTTTGTTGACTGCAGGGACCACACATTATATTGATATTTTCCATTTCTGTTCTTATTTGCTTCAGCACAGACAGAGAAAGAGCATTTTTAGGTGCAAATATGTGTTTTTTTATTCAGGCGGAATTTTGATTTTTCTGTTTCAAACTCATTTTTTCTGACAAACTGTCTTTTTTTAGATTATTTGTCACTTAAACAAAAAGCCCCAAGGATAAGCTTTATTTTGGTACCAAGATTAGCCATCTACCCCTTGTAGAGGCTGAGTTAAACCCCAATAAACACATATATAGCATTTTTGAGAAAAGGGCCCTAGACAAGAAAGGGTTAAAGTGACATATGCATCTGCTCTTTCAAATAGTGATGATGCAAAGTGAGCATTATGGTGAATTTATCACATAACTGTCATCCACAGTTTCTGTAGTGTAGTGGTTATCACGTTGGCCTCACACGCGGGGGCCGGCAGCGTATACCCGTAGAGCCACAACAGCCACGAGTAGGATCGAGTCCTGTCTGGGCCAAAGTTTTACAATGTATTTGAGCATTGTATTTTAATCATGTATCTAATACTAAACTTCTATATACATTACTGCTGTTCTAATTACCATGTTACTTTCAATTTGTGAATCTGTAATGTGGTTGTGGGCTAGTTTTGATTGGAGATGTTATAGTTATTATTAGTTTTTATTCTTACTTAAAAAGTGATCATTATAGAGGCTACTGAAGAGACTAATACTGTATGTAGGCTACTGAATAAATATATGCTGACCACAAATGAATGAATAAAATGTATTCACTTACATCTGAAAAGACAAGATGATAACAAGCATGAATGAGATTTTAATAATTGTAATCATATGTGCAAATATCAAAACTATATACAAATTTACAGTATAACAACAAATGAATGGACAGCTATTCATCAACTAAAATATTTAGAAAACATAAAGAAAAGACAAACAATACAAGTACAGTAATATATATATATATATTTGGTTATTTATGTATTTTCTTTGCAAAAAAAAGTATTCACATTAGAAACTACTTGTCACTCTCAGTCACCCATCTGTCCCTCTCAGCCTCTTAAAAGGCAGACCTCTGGAACTCCATCCAAGTGAGTTCTTTGGTCATGCCCTGGTCTCTGTACAGAGAGAGTACCTTGGAGGGACAGTATATGTACTTCCCAGGCACTCCAGGAAAGCCCGTATGAACGTGAGGGCTGTCCCGGCCCTGCTTCAATGGGAAGTGGCAGAATCTGCAGAGGCGTCCGGTGGGAGCACTCGCCTCTGCCTTCCTCTTTGCTCTCTCACCTGTCACCCGCTTCCACTCTGCTCCTCCAGCTCCCTCTCAAAGAAAGGAGAGGCAGAAAACTCCTCAAAGGTCATCCTCGGGTTGGTCAGGCCCTCCCTGGAGTACATTTGGTGCACCTTGGTAGAGCAGTAAAAGTACTTCACAGACTCACTCTGATAAAAAAGTGAATTGTGGATCCGTCACCAAGGTAGCGGGACTTTGGCTGCCCACAGGCTAAGCAGTTCCTGGTCGTCTTTTTTGGAGTCTCCTGTTGTGCCTGCTGCGGAGGCTGCTGCTGCTGCTGTTGCTGCTGTTGCTGTTGCTTTAACACATCCTCTACAATGCTTTGCACAGCGGCTCGAGTCAGTGTTTCTTGGCGTGGCTGGACTGATGGAGGGCTGAGGACTGGTGGGGGGAGTGTTGTGACAGGCACACTGATGGTCTGGCTGCCTGTGGTCAGAGTGTGCCAGAGCTGCTGTGTGGAGACCACCTTCTCTGAGCTGGTGTTAAGGGCAGAGTGTGTGTTTTTTAACTTGGCCTGATGTTTCACATATCTTGATATATGCTGCCATGTTGTCGGGTGGAGAAGGCTGTTGGGGTCTGTGCATGCACTCTGCACAATAGATGCATATTCAGCATCTACCCTCCTCAGCATGTCTTTGGTGCCTCTGTGCTTTACCAGCAGATCATCGATGGCGTTCCTCATGGGCTGTGTCCACCGACTGTGGTCTAGCACATGAATCAGACCACCAGCTTTAACAGGCCCAGTTCTTGCAGCTCGAGGAGAAGCAACAATAGGCAGTGGTGCCACAAGTGGAAGATCTGTGACAGCAAGTTAAAGAAATATAATATATTAGTGTTACATAATCAGTAAGAATAATGTAATTTATATTTTAACATTGGCTTTGTCTTATTCAGCTCAAGCAACATCTCCATATGTACTATAATATACGAATTACCTGTCTCTGTTTTTTGAGGTGACTCAGGATTGACACCGGTGGAAGCCTGTGAGACTGGGGCCAGCTGAGTTGTAAGAAGAGGCACAGGCCTTTGCTGGATGTCCCTTCTTATCTCCTTGAATCATAGCAAAAAACATAGACAGAATTAAGTTACATGTTCCATATTGTTTATCAGTATTTAAATATATAGAAGTACCTGGCTGGACGCCCCCAAAGTGGCTTCAGGGAGATGGAGCTCAGCCTGGGACAGTGGCTGTGGCACAGCTGTAGCAGGAACCTCCCCACTCTCTCCAACTTCCTCCTTGTCCCAGTTGAAGGCAATGGGGCGACAACCAGGCTCCACATACTGCAGTCCGAATCTCTCCCCTGTGTCCCGCAGAGACATTTTCAGGGCTGGGTACTTCTCTTTTCCAGTGACACGCAGGAAGGAGACTGTCATTTTCCCTGGGAAAAAACTAAAGCGCTTCTTCATTTTTGTCTAGATAAAATAACAAAACATTGTGTTAATGTAATAATGTTGTTTCTTACCAGACATAATTATGATGCAAAAAATTAAAAAAAAACTATAACACAGTAATGTACTGTGTAATCACCAGTCACACATCATCACTACATGAAATCTACAAATTTAAACATCCTAAAACCAGGTGCTAAGTATTAATATTTTACTAAAGTAAAACTACAGATATGAAAACAAAAGCATCTGATGGAAATTATGCTTTACTAACATTTTCATGAGTAAAAGTGCCTGAACTTTGTAGTTTTACTTGGACTGTTGTTTGTTTGACTTCGTAATTTTCCACTGCGGTAAAACGAGTGCTTAGTGTCATGGCGACACCTGTATCTACAGAACTACAATGACTTTACCTCATTCATTTGTTAACTCAAAGAAAATGCCATGTTAGATCGTTTTGAAAGTAATAGTTCAGCAAAACGGTGATTATAAGTCATTTTTTAGCACTTACCTTTGTTGATCTCAACAATCTTTGCAATAAAAGTTTCAAAAGTGCGGAGGTCTTTGTGCTACGACGCTCTGTGATTGATAAACACCTCGCAACAACAGTGTTTCCTTAACTTTGCGGGAGGAGCGAAACAGCGCCCCCAATTTGACGCTGGTGGCCAAAAAGTGTACTGCATCCGTACTGTAAGGCACTACCATTGAGAATGAATGGAGAAAGTTAAGAGACTTAGTGTTAACTATACGCGGCCGCCGCGCGGGGGACCGGGGTTCGATTCCCCGACGGGGAGATTGGCAGTACTTAACCAGCATTTAAAGTGACATATGCATCTGCTCTTTCAAATAGTGATGATGCAAAGTGAGCATTATGGTGAATTTATCACATAATTGTCATCCACAGTTTCTGTAGTGTAGTGGTTATCACGTTCGCCTCACACGCGAAAGGTCCCCAGTTCGAAACTGGGCAGAAACATTTTCGTAGGCATTTGGCTGTGACTTGGCGCTGGTAATCTGAAAGGCCTTGATGCAGTGAGGGAAAGGATATTCTGCAAAGACTTTGATGTGCCCCAAGCTTGCTCTGTCTCTTTGATCATCACAGGCAATCCAATGCAATAGAAAACTAGCAGGGAGATTCCTAGCAAACTGGACAAGGATCATCAGAACATTCAAAGATTTGGGCGTCTGTCTATGTGATTACTTGTCACCAAAAACCGATGGGGAGATTCCAAGCAAGCTTAACGCCTCATGAAATACATGTCCTTCCGAGTAACGCTGATCCAATAGCCAACGCACATGAAAGGCTCTGGCATAATGCTCTACTGTGAGCAACAAGATCTCTGTGTCAGGAGTGGGATTTGAACCCACGCCTCCATTCGGAGACCAGAAGTCCCCTTGCTTGGGAAAGCCTTCACCTTGAGTCTGGCGCCTTAGACCGCTCGGCCATCCTGACAGCTTACACTGCTTTTGGCATTGGAATTTGCATATTTTGTGAAGTACTAGGATTGAAGCCAATTAACAGCACAAGCAGCAGCTGTGCATCTCAGAAGGCCGTTACAAACATCCTTTTGACTAGAAAATATAGTTTCTACATAGTCAATTTAAAGGTCCTATATCATGCAAAATCGACTTTTTGGAGCTTTTAGCCAAGTTGTTATGCTATTTCCTTATCAAAAACACCCCCAGAGTGGTTTGTGGCTTCATTCACACAGCTCTCAGTAATCCTCCTGAATCCTGCTCTCTGAGCAGCTGCTCCTCCCTCTCCTGGTGAACGACTGAGTGTTCAGTTGTGTCGTAACAACGGAACGGAAGTGCTCGACGTCTGTAATGTAATGTCTTAATTCTATGCTTCCGGCCTGATTTTAATTTGTAAAACAGCTTTTTCATTATTTCTGTCGTAAGAGAGAAACAAAGAGTAAAAAAAAAAAAAAAAAAAAAAAAAAAAGGTCCTCCTTGAGTTTGAATAATTGCTGGTCACCGTGCTTCTGGAACTCTGATCATCATAATCATAAAAAAAAAGAACTTGAGTACAATAGACAGTGTTGGGGAGTAACTAAATACATGTATTTAGAATACTCATTTTGAGTAACTATATTCTGGTAAAGTTTCACTTTCATTTGAGAGTATTTAGAATAGTTACTTTCCAATTATCAGGGGAATACTTCCCAGTCTTAATCATTACATTTAAAGCTCCATATTGCACATTAAGAACTTTTAATGTTCACATGTTTTTCCTCCTAAAATAAAATGAATATTTAAACGGCATATAAAGTTCAAATAGTGCGCATGTGCGTCACATGATGCCGTATCTGCTGCTCATGTGCATTTGCCAAGAGAGTTTGTGAGTTCCTAATTAATGGTAATTGGTGTTCCAACAATCGTAGTCTTAATTTTTTTTAATTATACGCCATACTTACACATGAATATAATGACAATCAATGTCAAAGTATTCAAAGTATTCAAAATACAGTACCTACCCTCACTAGACAAAGTAGCGGAATACATTATATAATACATTTCAAGTATTCACTATTCATTAACTGCATACAATTTCAAAGTATTCTCCCCAACACTGACAACAGATACATGTGTAGTGCAACATGTTTTTGTTCATGTGTTCAGCTACCCAAACAGAAATCTTTAGACATGTTGATGGCCTCTTCAATGGTCATATCTCGGGAGGTGAATGGACACTTTATCTCCAGAATCTCAGGCGCAAGTCGCATCGCTTCCAGCTGACGGGCAAGAGCTGGAAGTTGATGTGTGTAGTTGTGTGTGGCGGGCCGATGTATGATGCCATCTGGACTGGCCCCCAAAACTCCACTTGGATGCAGCCACACACCTGAAATAACACAAACAAATGTATTGCCAATCGTACATGTACATATCTTACCATTGATTATCTGTATTACTGTACAGCTCATTTAATAATGTTTAAATTAGCATGATCAGTTAGAAAATATATTACTTACCAGTCTCTTCAACAACTGCATCTCCAAAAGAGCAATACTTTGCCCGTGCAACAGCTTCGTTGTTAGTACCCCACATGATTGCATCTTTCTTTGACAGATTGTATGAGCACATGATTTTCTTGAAGAGGGATGGTGGAAACCTAAGACATAGACAGATAGATAGATAGATAGAGATAGATAGATAGATAGATAGATAGATAGATAGATAGATAGATAGATAGATAGAGATAGATAGATAGATAGATAGATAGATAGATAGATAGAGATAGATAGATAGATAGATAGATAGATAGATAGATAGATAGATAGATAGACAGATAGATAGACAGATAGATAGATAGATAGATAGATAGATAGATAGACAGATAGATGGACAGATAGATAGACAGATAGATAGATAGATGGACAGATAGATAGATAGATAGATAGATAGATGGACAGATAGATAGATAGATAGATAGATAGACAGATAGATAGATAGATAGACAGATAGACAGATAGATAGATAGATAGATAGATAGATAGATGGACAGATAGATAGATAGACAGATAGATAGATAGATAGACAGATAGATAGATAGATAGATAGATAGATGGACAGATAGATAGATAGATAGATAGATAGATAGAGATAGATAGATAGATAGATAGATAGATAGACAGATAGACAGACAGATAGATAGATAGATAGATAGACAGATAGACAGACAGATAGATAGATAGATAGATAGATAGATAGATAGATAGATAGATAGATAGATAGATAGATAGACAGATAGACAGACAGATAGATAGATAGATAGATAGATAGATAGATAGATAGATAGACAGATAGACAGATAGACAGATAGATAGACAGATAGACAGATAGATAGATAGACAGATAGACAGATAGACAGATAGATAGATAGATAGATAGACAGATAGACAGATAGACAGATAGACAGATAGATAGACAGATAGACAGATAGACAGATAGACAGATAGACAGATAGATAGATAGATAGATAGATAGAGATAGACAGACAGATAGACAGATAGATAGATAGATAGATAGACAGATAGACAGATAGACAGATAGATAGACAGATAGACAGATAGACAGATAGACAGATAGACAGATAGATAGATAGATAGATAGAGATAGACAGACAGATAGACAGATAGACAGATAGATAGACAGATAGACAGATAGATAGATAGATAGATAGATAGATAGATAGATAGATAGATAGATAGAGAGAGAGAGATAGATAGACAGATAGATAGATAGATAGAATATATAATTTACCTGTTCCTTCTCAAAGCTGCCAATGCTGAACCAAAATTTGATGCGGTCAATCGATTTTTTCTCACCAGTGCCCAGAGGTGATTGTCTCTTTGTCCAGCAGTAAGTTGTGCCACCTGCAATACAAAAACTGCACATATTATCCTTGTGATGCAGGTGTCCCTTTTGTTATGATCTGCTGTTAAGACCCCTTAAGGTCTTTTCAGAAGGGTTATGTACTAGGAAATCTGCTTATCAGACAACATTAAAAACATCTTTGTTGGTAAATTATATATAGAGGGTGTTTTAATGCCGGGGGACCACTGTACCTGCAAATGTAAACATGAATCATGTGTGCCTTGTCTGAAACCTACAAATGTACCAACCTGCTGTATTTGTTCGGGCGTCATTGACATTTTGTCTTTGAGCCATTGGATTTTGTTTGTAGACTCCAAATAACTGTCTGAGAGCAACAAGTCCTCCACACATGGGACATCAAGCTGTGGGACTGCAGGTTCAGGGGACATCGCTAATATATAAAGAAACAGTAGTTCTGTTGATTTGTTTTAATACTCTTATAAATAACAACATGGTAATTGTACTTGTGTAGACCTACAATTACCATGTTATATTTCAATACTTCACGCAATAATGTACAATATTATATTGTATATTATTACATGAAGTATTGGAAATACCAAGTATATAAAAGGGGTCTAGGGTAGTGGATCCACAGCTGCGGGGCTTCCCCACCACCCTAACAGGGGAGTGTGGGGGGGGGGGGGGTATGTGCAAAATGCATTGTACTTACATATAGATAGGTCCTCTTGTCTGGCAGTTACGTTTAATCTGTTATGTGCATGTACATGTACATGTACATGCACATAACAGATGGTCCACTTAAAATCTTAAACATTACACATAGACAAACAATAATAATAAGACAATAATAAAATACAAACATATAATGGGACATAAACAATACAATACAACAAAAAAACATCAACAATGCAGATAAAAACAGGACAACTGACAACTTAATTAATGGTAACCTGAAAAACGACCAAGTTCTTTCAACTTGTCACAGAGAAAGGTGACATCGGAACACTCAACAGGTCTTGATGTTGCCCTAACATACAATACTTATTGTTAGAACATCTGTACATACTACACTTGACTGACATGTGGACACACAGAATATGCTTACATATGCAACACATGCTTCAATCCCATTGTGTATCACCTGTAATTTGACAACTTTGGTGGGGCTGGAAACAGCTCTTCCATGGTTAGTGTCTGTGTTGGTGGGGCACTTTTGGGTCGCTGAATCCATGATGCTTTGATGTCCGTTTTGCTGACATTCTTGTATCTAGCATTATAAAAATATAGACATGGGTGACACATACAGTATATATACAGGCATTACGTACTTACCCGAACAATAAAACAGAAGCCCATTGACACAATCACAATTGCTGTCTTCAACAATGTAGTTATCACCAAGCGTAATCTACAATGCGAAAAGGTTATCGTATAAAATACTACAAAACATATTTCTATTTACAATGTATGAACTTACATTTACACGATAACTCCGGTCCCGCATACTAGCTTGAACACGGCCCTGCACCTTTCCCATCTCCTCTTCATATTCAAACTTCAGGACATGGCCAGAGTTCACAGCTAGTTCCGACCGCTCACTCAATTTTTTCGTCCCAGAGACGAAATTGGTCCAAAACAATATAGAAAAAGCCATCAAGAAGTGGGCGATCTCAGAACAGAACAACCGGCGCGTGTTGTTTGTTTGTATCCGCGGGCGGAAATCTCGCAAAATCTCGCACTTCCGCTTTCCAGCCCTATCGTCCAAAATTCAGCCCCTCTCCCTCTAAATAGGTAATAGATCAGAATCTAAAGCTGCGACTCTGTCGGACGCTCGTTAGGCTACTTGGCTTTCTGGTGGTCAGAACGAGACGGGATGAAAATATTCTAATAGACCCAATGATGATGTGTAACATACTTGAAAAGTGTGTCAAAAGATTAACGTCATCAATCTTTCAAAGCAGAAAAGCAAAGACACCTGATCCGACAGGGGACACGTTTCACCTGTCCCAGAACGTATGGCAGGCCTTACTTTAGAATCTGTGGCCAAAAAGCAATGACAATCCCGTGCAGGACACCCAGAAGGCTCCGAAAACTGTCAGAGCCCGTTTGACCCCTTTAACGTTGGAGTAGGTTAAATTCACTCGTACCCACCACTCGTCCAATAGTCCCAAAGCACATATTGTAATTTGAGGGTTGAATCTTCAAAGAAGAGTGTTTTATGTGTAGAAAGACAAGGTCAAATCGCACCGATGAGCGCTATGCCAAGCCGCTTGCTTTTTCTCTCCCGCGCCTTGACCTTTGACCCCAGGGGCACCATTTTCGGGGTAGAGAATGTCATTAGGGCCCTGTACCATAAACCAGTGTTTGATTTTACCCAGGACCCCCATGAGAGTTAATTGGCTGTTGTCAAAACAGGCTTTGGAGATGGGGTCAGGGGTAAGTCCTCTAACACCATCTCCATTATGATTTGAACAGCAGAGAGGATTTTTTTTCTACTTGGTTTTGAACGCTTTCGCCACAATATGTTATTAAGGGTCATGAGACGAGCGCGTGGGTATAGGTTTGGTGTCTGTCGGGCGCATCGTTTTCAAACAGCGGCGCTTTTTCGCTCGCCATTTTCGTTATTTAGGAGTGCGTTAAAGGGTCAAATAAAGTGCGAATTGTCCAAAATTCAGCCCCTCTCCCTCTAAATAGGTAATAGATCAGATTCTAAAGCGCCGACTCTGCCGGACGCTCGGTAGGCTACTTGGCTTTCTGGTGGTCAGAACGAGACGAGACGAAAATATTCAAATAGACCCAAGTATGATGTGTAACATACTTGAAAAGTGTGTCAAAATATGAATTTCATCAGTCTTTCTATGCAGAAAAGCAAAGACACCTGATCCGACAGGGGACACTTTTCACCTGTCCCAGAACGTATGGCAGGCCTCAAAATGCAAGTTTTTACTGGACTTTTTATAGAAGCCACTCCTGAAGCACATATTATATTTTGAGAGTTGAATCTTCAAATAAGAGTGTTTTTTGGGGAGAATAGCATTGTCAAATCCCACTGATGAGCACTAGTCAAAGCTGTTTCTCTCCCACACCTTGACCTTTGACCCTAGGGGCACCATTTTCGGGGTAGAGAATGTCATTAGGGCCCTGTACCATAAACCAGTGTTTGATTTTACCCAGGACCCCCAGGAGAGTTAATTGGCTTTCTCCAAATCAAACCTTCAAATAGGGTAACCAGTATTGGTTTGCTTGGGGGTTAAGAGGTTAATTATTATTGGTCATAGTGGGGGTTAAGAGGTTAATTATTATTGGTCATAGTGGGGGTTAAGAGGTTAATTATTATTGGTCATAGTGGGGGTTAAGAGGTTAATTATTATTGGTCATAGTGGGGGTTAAGAGGTTAATTATTATTGGTCATAGTGGGGGTTAAGAGGTTAAGGTGATTTAAGTCGGTTTATTTGTCTTTGGGCAAATGTCCTAATTTGCTCTTTTATTTTGAAATTTGTCTTATTCTGAAAGACTCCTGAACAGGAAGTGCTCTTCTCCACTGCGCCGCCCCTATTCTTCGAAATTTGTACATGACATGTAGAGTAAGACATGTGAAAGCCAAAATGTGATGTCTGTCATATATTTCCCGTAGTATTGTGTATTGTGAGAATAAGGCTTAATTAGGTGTGCATGCGTTGCCTGCTCGCTCGACTGTGGAGATTTAAAAAAAAACAAGCGTTTCCAAAGTTTGTCATGTCATTGTTTTTTCGACACATCAGCACTGGGAGGATAGATGCAGCTTACAGTCTCTTTATGAAGTGCTTTTAATACGAAAAGTAAAAAAAAAACATCATCTTATTAGTATAATTTCCACCCGGTGCGGCCATTACGCACGTGTCCAATTATCATCTTGGAGCATGACATGCACTGGGGGGCAGAGTTGTAGGATGATAAAGGGGGAGGATTGGGATTTGTAGAATGTTTCTTTGATTCTTGTCACAAAAGTTAGTGCAGGGCTTTGTTACTTTTAAATAGTATTAGTCGGGGTGGGTGTTAAAAGGTTAAGGTGATTTAAAGCAACACTGCGTAAGATTTTACTCAATAACCAAATTGAAATACAAGCATTTATGTATACTTTTAAGAAAGTTTCTTGTCCTAATTGTCCTAATTTACTCTTTTCTTGTCACGTTTCAGGAAAACTTTAAATTTCTTCTCCCAAGTGAAGTCACTGTGAGTACAGCTTTCTGTTCTGTTAAAACTTTGAAACTTGTACATAACATGCAGACTAAGACATGTGAAAGCCAAAATGTGATGTCTGTCATGTATTTTCCGTAGTATTGTGTACCAAAAAAAAGGCTTTAACCTCTTAACCCCCGCTGCAACCAATACTGTATAACCTCTTAACCCCCGCCTTAACAATAAGGTTTAACCTCTTAACCCCTGCTGTAACTAATACTGTTTAAATAGAGTGATAAATGAAAGGTTTTCTTATTTCATACATTATTTGGATGGCTCACATGGCTATTTTGCGTGTTATGTATGTAACAATTGTTATATTGACTGTGTAGTTAGTTTTAGGTGACCAAAGCATTTCATTTCTCTCCATAGATGACCAAGCCCAAAGCCATGGGACTATGTCCCATATGCAAAAAAAAACTAATGTTTGTGTCAAGGCACTTAAAGTTGAAGCACTGCGTGGCCCTCATTGAAGAGGCCACCATTTTGAACCAGCTCTCAACATTCTCCATCAAATTGGAGAACTCTATTTGCCCCGTGAGAGGGTGCGTAGTAAAAATAAAGGATGTGCAGAGGCACGTCAAGATGAAACATCAAGACCTCACCATGAGACAGAAAGAAAAGGTCCTGAAAAAGGCAAAAACAAAAGAGGCTTTGAGGAGGCTGGGGGAACTGAGGGCCTCAAACCCCACACCCCCCATGGTGTCGACCCTGGACCTGGAGGATCCGGTCCTGAACCCCTGCCACAACATGGCGTGCTTGAGTTTGGTCAGGCGCCTTAGGAGGGAGGTGGCTGACCTCAAAAAAGAGGTGGCAGCTCTTAAGGTAACATATGCCTATGTAGGACAATTTCGTGTTGCGACAATTGTGTCAAATTCTGCATATGCACATATGTTGTCTCACTACAGGCAGCGGCAGGGGAGGAAGCATCCTCCAGGTCCAGCGGGAGCCAGGCGTCGCCGCCGTCATCGGTGAGTTCAATTTCTTTACATTTTTGAACCTACTACTTTCACTAACATTTAACATTATTCACTTGTATCCAACCCCACAAACAACTCACCAGCCTTTTCCTTACATGTAAAGTCATTTCTTTGAACTGTTTTTTATTAGTCTGACAAAAGTGAGGAGGAGGACAACGACACAGACAGCGTGGTGGTCATAACATCAGGGCCAGAGGAGAGCGAGGAGGAGGAGACGGAGGAGCAGGAGCCGGGAGATGAAGAGTCAGATGAGGGGCCAGAGCTGGAAGCAGAAGAGACGGAGGAGGAGTCGGAGGAGGAGTCGGAGGAGGAGGAGGAGGAATCTCCAGTCCCAGGAAAAGTGAGTGAAACATTAGACCACAACACATACCTGGCCTCCAGCCACCACTATAACTACTTTTTTCCCACAGCACCTACCGGAAGACGACAAAGACTCAGACGTGGGGCCAGAGCTGGAAGCAGGAGAGAAGGAGGAGGAGGAGGAGGAGGAGGAGGAGGAGGAATCGCCAGTCCCAGGAAAAGTGAGTTAAACACCAGCACCTACCATATGCAAGAGAATCTTTAATTTTGGCTTTTTCTTTTTCCTTAGAAACATAAGAGGAAACATACTGTGCGAGCAGCAACAGGCCAGGAGGAGCCACAATCGCCAGTCCCAGGAAAAGTGAGTTAAACATTAGACCACAATACTTTCCTGCCCCCCAGCCCCTACCATATGCAAGACAATCATAAATTTTGTCTTTTTCTTTTTCCTTAGAAACATACAGAAAAGAGGAAACATACTCAGCCAGCGGGGTCAGATGAGGAGGACGAGCATAACATAAAAGACATACAAGACAACATAGATGCCGTTTGTCAGGCCATGCAGGCGGATGTTGTGAGTAAATGTTTGGATGTAGAATTTCTTCCATAATCGACTTGCCTGAGTGGTTTGAGCTGTGGACATATTTATTCTATCACTGTTTCTTCTCACTAACTAATGTTTCCTCGTCAGAGAGGAGAAGAAGATGCCTGGAGATCAGCGCCCCCCCTCCACCCCGCCCTGATGGTCCTTTTCTCTCCCAGGACCAGAGGCAACACAGACACCTTTCATTTCTCCAAGCCTATTAGTAAGAGAACACATTATTCAGCTTTTGTTTGACGTCTGAAGGCAGGCTTCGAACTGATTGTTTGCATGATGATTCATTAACTACTTTTTGTGTGTCCTGGCAGCCGCCTATATGCATTCTTATGAAGAGGCCATTTTCTGGTCTGGTGGGACAAAGAAGGTTCAGGAGAACTGTATAACAAAAGCCACCAGGGCAAAAATATTCATCAAGTACATGATGATCACTGCCCTGCGAGCGTAAGTAGACATTTAGTTAGGACTAATTACTAATTCAAAAATGTTCTTAAACAGCTACCCAACTGTCTTGAGAAGAGTGGGCTTAAAAATAACAACTATTGTTGTATCTCCACGACGCTGAAGGTCTCATCCTGTACATGGAGCAGGACACGCCAGAAAACTGCAGGATAAACTACAAAGACAGGAAGGCCCTTCAGCGGGAGCTAACAAAGTTAACTAGGGACACTGGCCGCCTCATCGCCATCCACCAAATCAAAGTTAAGGCTGCCAAACAACAAAGGCTGGTTCCGAAGGAGACGATGGCAGGTGCAGGCACCTGTCCAAAAGTCGCCTCCCCTCCCTCCTGGGTAAGAGTTGAACTCGCTGTTACTGTTAATTTGTGTTTTTTTTTTTATGTAAACAAAATGTGTCTCTGTCCAGACGAAGCAGAAGCGGCCCCACCCAGGGACAGGCCCACGCGCTTTCGAGTCCTGGGATACCTGGCCGCGTACTTGGCGTGTATTCATGGCCACCGGACGGGGGTCTTTACACAGATGACGAGGGATGAGGTGGACGGCGCTGAGGGGAACGATCAGGCTGGCTACCTCATTAATGTGAGTGTAAAAATGACACATTTTTTTAATAGATTGTAGCCTTTCGAGGAGTGGTTTGAATTCAGTGTGTGTCTTAACGAAGGCTTTCTTCTGTGGGATATTCAAAACCGATGAAACAGCTTTGTAATCATTTTTCATTATTACTACGACTACTATTTCTAATAGTACCACTACTACAACAACTACTGCTCACTTGGCGCTTTGTCCCGTCCGTACTTACCTGACCCCAACCATACTTACCTGCCTCTCCAGCCCCCAGAATACTTAACTGCCCCCCAGCCCGAACAAGCATCATCTAATGTTTGTGTCTGCTTTCAGGTTGAGAGGCACAAAACGGTCCAGACATACGGCCCTGCACAGCTCTACCTCGATGCAGAGGAATACCGGTGGTGCCGCAGGTGGTCGTCACTGGTGGCAAGGACAGGGCCTAGGAACAAGTTCTTTTTCAGTTCACTGGGGAGCGGACCAATAAAGGATCTGAAGTCGTACATGTGTCGGGCCTGGGAGGAGATGAAGCTGGGGCCACCTCCCTCCTTCATCGACCTCCGGTCTGCCATCGCGACCTATGTAAGTGTAAATTTAATTGAATTAAATAATGCATGAAAATGACATTATTTGACGAATATATGATATCTCTTAGAATTTCGAAACACACCAAGACCCGGCACTGAGGGCGGAGGTCAGCACCTTCATGGGCCACACCTCCCGGGTTCAGGAAAAGTTTTATGCGCTGCATAAAAACTTGAAAGTTGCCAAGAAGGTCCGGGATGTATTTGTGGCCCTCTCCCTTGAAGCGTCCAGCCCTGTCCCAAAGGCGAAGGACTCTCGGAATCCAGAACAGGGGACTTCTTCTGCCAGGAGGAGGCTCTGGATGGACGAGGACTCCGAGCCCCGAAGCAAAAAACGTCGCCCAGGACAATCGCCATCGACTAGTGGACACAAACTGAGAGACCTCACTGTCAAACTGCGTAGAATGTAGATTTTTTTTTGAGTTTTTTAAAGGAGCTACAGTGCATCTCTTAAGTATTCATACACCTTGAACTTGTGCACATTTTGTCATGTTTACAACCCTAAATATAAAGATTTTTTACTCATGAAATACTGGTCCCACGAAGGAACAAAAAATATATCAAGATTTTATTTTGATTTTTTTACTGAACGTTCACACACAAGTAACAGACAACTGTGGAGTGAAAGTGTAATGATACATGATTCTGTTATTCTTCAAAAAAATGGCCGGCGCCTAGCAGCTGACTTAGAACTGGTGCGGACCAGGGGAATCCGACTGTTTAACTAAAACAAAGCATCGCGAAGGCCCACGGTGGGTGTTGACCCGATGTGATTTCTGCCCAGTGCTCTGAATGTCAAAGTGAAGAAATTCAATGAAGCGCGGGTAAACGGCGGGAGTAACTATGACTCTCTTTTATATATTGCCCGGAACACAGGACCATGAAAACGGCAGGGGTCAACAAGGACCCCAGAGACATTGTGGGTCCCATCACCATTATGGACCGTGGTAAAGAGATTGCGGAAGGACCCCCCTCTCTGTCTACGCATGCTGGGTGATTTTTCTTGGAGGCCTGGAGTCTCAGGTCTGAAAGTTCTTATGAAAAATGAACGCCTCGGAAAGGACTCTGGGCTGGATTCCGACTCCGCGGAGCTGGGTTCCCGCAGGCGCTGGGCGACAGTGCGCTTCACCCCCTTGGGTATGGGGTGTTGCGCCAGTCCATGCGTCTGCGGGGCTTACCTAACCTCCGCAGGTGTTGGGTTCAGCCCAAAAACACTGGAGGCCTCGGCGTGGCTGTGTGGCGATGCCCAGTCGCCCACTCCGCGCCGCATGAGGTCCTCCAACCTCGGGCTGAATTCCGACCCTGCGGAGCTGGGTTCCCGCAGGCGCTGGGCGACAGTGCGTTTTACCCCCTTGGGTATGGGGTGTTGCGCCAGTCCATGCGTCTGTGGGGCCTATCTAACCTCCGCGGGTGTTGGGTTCAGCCCAAAAACACTGGAGGCCTCGGCGTGGCTGTGTGGCGATGCCCAGTCGCCCACTCCGCGCCGCACGAGGTCCTCCAAACAGCCACCTCTCGGTGCGCGGCCGTAATTTCTTCTCGGCCGCGTACTGGGAGGCAAAGCAGGAGAGCGCCCCCATGTGAGGGATTCCAGGCAAAGTGTTCCTGCCTTCAGGAGACACTGTTGCCTGGAATGGACACCCTCCTGAACTGCATTCCTAGCAGCTCATATTAGGGAGGCGCTCTCGCACACAAACCTCTGAAAAGGAGCTGTGGCCAACCAGCTCATTACTTATCGTACATTTCCCTAATAACGCTTTACGCTCATCTGTGTTGCAGGTAGGATCCAGATCGTCGACCCAAGGAATATATAGAACGTTGAAGGCTTCACGGCCAAATTCCTGTTTGTTGTCAAACATGGCAGAGAATGCACACTGTGCAAGTCCTATGGGCGGTCCCTTCAGTGGGTCCGCCGCGGCTCGGGCCCGGCTGGGTCCCGAGTCTCCTCTTCGGACTCCCGTTCGCTCACGGACGTTCGGGAGGTCACCTAAACGGCTGTTGGGTGACTCCGTGGACCGCATAGTAAAAAGAAGGAGGTTGAGCATGGAAGGGCCTTCCAGTGTACCCACGTACCTGGGCAGGGGTAGGAGGAGCCCCGCTGGCGCCGTGACCAAGTCGCATTGGAAGGACTGTGGGGACCCCGACCAAGCGTACTCCTTTGGTGAAGAGGGCTCTCTTCACCGCACCAAAGATCAAGCGCCTCATCTTCTTTATGAGAATGAAGAAGTATAAACAAAGCGAGTTGACGAAGCGCTTACCCCCTATGGTGTGGGTGGGGCTCAAGGCACCGTGGGAAAGATCCCAATGCCCGTTATGCCTCGAGATGTTGGAGACATTGGGCCGTGCTTCAGTGCATTTCAGGAGGCAGCATGGGGCAGCCCGGGTCTTGCTTTGTTGCGCTCGGTGCGCATCTGCACATGGTACGGTGGCTAGTGTCTCTGGCCACGTGTCACGGTGTGGGAAGCAGAAGGTGGCTTCGGATACGGGAACACATGGTTGCTCGCATTGTTCCCGATCGTTCAAGACCAAGAGGGGTCTTTCCCAGCATGTCAGAAGAGCTCATCCCACGGCCCCGGTAGATCCACACCCACTACCACGGGCCGATCAAACCCGCCCGCCCCTTGACCCTCTCAAGGGTCTCCCTGACTTTACCCTGCCTCTCCCGGGGATTGCCAGGCAGAAGGGGGCCAAGGCTATTCTGTTGCGTTCCTCGGAGTGGGAGACGGCACCCTCCAGGAAAGAAGTGAATCTCCTTTACAGGAGGTTTGCCAGAAGGTTCCGGACCCCTGCTCGTGTCTGTGCTGGGCCGATCGCGCGCCGCAAGGCGTCTGTGAAGCTTTCGTACGGGTACCTGCAGGAGGTGTGGAGGAAAAAAATCTCGTCGGCGGCTAAACTGGTTCTCTCCGGTACGGACGCACGATGTGAAATCTCCCCCACAACCATCGCCCGCTATTATGAAGGTATCTGGGGTGCCCAAAGTGGTTTCAGGTGCCTCGGCCAGTTTGGACAGCTCCCGGCGGCGGATAACACCCCGTTCCATTATCCCATCGCTGGCTCAGAGGTTGTCGATGCGTTGAAAAAGATGAAACCAGAGACCTGTCCTGGCCCAGACAGGATCCTCAGAGGGCACCTCAGGGCAGCCGATCCAAAGGGGGAATCGCTTGCCCACCTGTTTAATGGCTGGTTGGTGGCAGGGTTTATCCCGGATCGCCTCAAGGGAAGTGTTACCACCCTGATCCCCAAATCGGATGACAGGAAGCTACTTGCTCAGGCCAAGAACTGGAGGCCAATCTCTCTGAGCTCGGTGGTCCTTCGGGCCTTCACATCCATCATGGCAAGTCGCCTCTCCGAGGCCTGCCCCCCTCACCCCAGGCAGAGGGGTTTCATTAGGGGACCTGGATGTGCGGAGAAC